>NW_026061854.1:0-2500 GCF_023897955.1 Schistocerca gregaria
CGTGGTCGCCTGTGTGGCCGGCCGCGTCTCCTTAAACGTGCGATGCGCGCCCGTCGCCTGGCGGTTCGCATACCGGTGCTTTCTCGGTAGCGTGCACAGCCGGCTGGCGGTGTGGCGTGCGACACCTCGTACAACGACCTCAGAGCAGGCGAGACTACCCGCTGAATTTAAGCATATTACTAAGCGGAGGAAAAGAAACTAACAAGGATTCCCCCAGTAGCGGCGAGCGAACAGGGAAGAGTCCAGCACCGAACCCCGCAGGCTGCCGCCTGTCGTGGCATGTGGTGTTCGGGAGGGTCCGCTACCCCGACGCCTCGCGCCGAGCCCAAGTCCAACTTGAATGAGGCCACGGCCCGTAGAGGGTGCCAGGCCCGTAGCGGCCGGTGCGAGCGTCGGCGGGACCTCTCCTTCGAGTCGGGTTGCTTGAGAGTGCAGCTCCAAGTGGGTGGTAAACTCCATCTGAGACTAAATATGACCACGAGACCGATAGCGAACAAGTACCGTGAGGGAAAGTTGAAAAGAACTTTGAAGAGAGAGTTCAAAAGTACGTGAAACCGTTCTGGGGTAAACGTGAGAAGTCCGAAAGGTCGAACGGGTGAGATTCACGCCCATCCGGCCACTGGCCCCCGCCCTCGGCAGATGGGGCCGGCCGCCCGCGCGGAGCAATCCGCGGCGGGGTCGTGTCCGGTTGCCTTTCCACTCGCCGCGGGGTGGGGCCGTTCCGGTGTGCGGTGGGCCGCACTTCTCCCCTAGTAGGACGTCGCGACCCGCTGGGTGCCGGCCTACGGCCCGGGTGCGCAGCCTGTCCTTCCGCGGGCCTCGGTTCGCGTCTGTTGGGCAGAGCCCCGGTGTCCTGGCTGGCTGCTCGGCGGTATATCTGGAGGAGTCGATTCGCCCCTTTGGGCGCTCGGGCTCCCGGCAAGCGCGCGCGGTTCTTCCCGGATGACGGACCTACCTGGCCCGGCCCCGGACCCGCGCCGCTGTTGGCTCGGGATGCTCTCGGGCGGAATAATCGCTCCCGTCAGCGGCGCTTCAGCTTTGGACAATTTCACGACCCGTCTTGAAACACGGACCAAGGAGTCTAACATGTGCGCGAGTCATTGGGCTGTACGAAACCTAAAGGCGTAATGAAAGTGAAGGTCTCGCCTTGCGCGGGCCGAGGGAGGATGGGGCTTCCCCGCCCTTCACGGGGCGGCGGCCTCCGCACTCCCGGGGCGTCTCGTCCTCATTGCGAGGTGAGGCGCACCTAGAGCGTACACGTTGGGACCCGAAAGATGGTGAACTATGCCTGGCCAGGACGAAGTCAGGGGAAACCCTGATGGAGGTCCGTAGCGATTCTGACGTGCAAATCGATCGTCGGAGCTGGGTATAGGGGCGAAAGACTAATCGAACCATCTAGTAGCTGGTTCCCTCCGAAGTTTCCCTCAGGATAGCTGGTGCTCGTACGAGTCTCATCCGGTAAAGCGAATGATTAGAGGCCTTGGGGCCGAAACGACCTCAACCTATTCTCAAACTTTAAATGGGTGAGATCTCCGGCTTGCTTGATATGCTGAAGCCGCGAGCAAACGACTCGGATCGGAGTGCCAAGTGGGCCACTTTTGGTAAGCAGAACTGGCGCTGTGGGATGAACCAAACGCCGAGTTAAGGCGCCCGAATCGACGCTCATGGGAAACCATGAAAGGCGTTGGTTGCTTAAGACAGCAGGACGGTGGCCATGGAAGTCGGAATCCGCTAAGGAGTGTGTAACAACTCACCTGCCGAAGCAACTAGCCCTGAAAATGGATGGCGCTGAAGCGTCGTGCCTATACTCGGCCGTCAGTCTGGCAGTCATGGCCGGTCCTCGCGGCCGGCCGCGAAGCCCTGACGAGTAGGAGGGTCGCGGCGGTGGGCGCAGAAGGGTCTGGGCGTGAGCCTGCCTGGAGCCGCCGTCGGTGCAGATCTTGGTGGTAGTAGCAAATACTCCAGCGAGGCCCTGGAGGGCTGACGCGGAGAAGGGTTTCGTGTGAACAGCCGTTGCACACGAGTCAGTCGATCCTAAGCCCTAGGAGAAATCCGATGTTGATGGGGGCCGTCATAGCATGATGCACTTTGTGCTGGCCCCCGTTGGGCGAAAGGGAATCCGGTTCCTATTCCGGAACCCGGCAGCGGAACCGATACAAGTCGGGCCCCTCTTTTAGAGATGCTCGTCGGGGTAACCCAAAAGGACCCGGAGACGCCGTCGGGAGATCGGGGAAGAGTTTTCTTTTCTGCATGAGCGTTCGAGTTCCCTGGAATCCTCTAGCAGGGAGATAGGGTTTGGAACGCGAAGAGCACCGCAGTTGCGGCGGTGTCCCGATCTTCCCCTCGGACCTTGAAAATCCGGGAGAGGGCCACGTGGAGGTGTCGCGCCGGTTCGTACCCATATCCGCAGCAGGTCTCCAAGGTGAAGAGCCTCTAGTCGATAGAATAATGTAGGTAAGGGAAGTCGGCAAATTGGATCCGTAACTTCGGGATAAGGATT
>NW_026061854.1:7500-15000 GCF_023897955.1 Schistocerca gregaria
CACATCACCCGCAAACAACGCAGCTCAAATCAGCCAGCAACACCCACAGTGGTCCACCCAGTATCAACACAAGACGCAACGCCACGCCACAACACAAAAGGTACAAGTAATAAAATACCCTTTGGCCACACCCCTGGTAAAGACATCGAACCAACCCACCACCTGACACCAGCCAAACGTACATCCTGATTTGACACATCTCTGGCAACCTTACCCACGTTGGCCCCTAACCTAACCCACGTTGGCCCCTAACCTAACCCACGTTGGCCCCTAACCTAACCCACGTTGGCCCCTAACCTAACCCACGTTGGCCCCTAACCTAACCCACGTTGGCCCCTAACCTAACCCACGTTGGCCCCTAACCTAACCCACGTTGGCCCCTAACCTAACCCACGTTGGCCCCTAACCTAACCCACGTTGGCCCCTAACCTAACCCACGTTGGCCCCTAACCTAACCCACGTTGGCCCCTAACCTAACCCACGTTGGCCCCTAACCTAACCCACGTTGGCCCCTAACCTAACCCACGTTGGCCCCTAACCTAACCCACGTTGGCCCCTAACCTAACCCACGTTGGCCCCTAACCTAACCCACGTTGGCCCCTAACCTAACCCACGTTGGCCCCTAACCTAACCCACGTTGGCCCCTAACCTAACCCACGTTGGCCCCTAACCTAACCCACGTTGGCCCCTAACCTAACCCACGTTGGCCCCTAACCTAACCCACGTTGGCCCCTAACCTAACCCACGTTGGCCCCTAACCTAACCCACGTTGGCCCCTAACCTAACCCACGTTGGCCCCTAACCTAACCCACGTTGGCCCCTAACCTAACCCACGTTGGCCCCTAAACCTAAGTTACGCTGCACCTTAACCTAAGTTACGCTGCACCTTAACCTAAGTTACGCTGCACCTTAACCTAAGTTACGCTGCACCTTAACCTAAGTTACGCTGCACCTTAACCTAAGTTACGCTGCACCTTAACCTAAGTTACGCTGCACCTTAACCTAAGTTACGCTGCACCTTAACCTAAGTTACGCTGCACCTTAACCTAAGTTACGCTGCACCTTAACCTAAGTTACGCTGCACCTTAACCTAAGTTACGCTGCACCTTAACCTAAGTTACGCTGCACCTTAACCTAAGTTACGCTGCACCTTAACCTAAGTTACGCTGCACCTTAACCTAAGTTACACTGCACCTTAACCTAAGTTACACTGCACCTTAACCTAAGTTACACTGCACCTTAACCTAAGTTACGCTGCACCTTAACCTAAGTTACGCTGCACCTTAACCTAAGTTACGCTGCACCTTAACCTAACTTACACTGCACCTTAACCTAAGTTACACTGCACCTTAACCTAAGTTACACTGCACCTTAACCTAAGTTACACTGCACCTTAACCTAAGTTACACTGCACCTTAACCTAAGTTACACTGCACCTTAACCTAAGTTACACTGCACCTTAACCTAAGTTACACTGCACCTTAACCTAAGTTACACTGCACCTTAACCTAACTTACACTGCACCTTAACCTAAGTTACACTGCACCTTAACCTAAGTTACACTGCACCTTAACCTAAGTTACACTGCACCTTAACCTAAGTTACACTGCACCTTAACCTAAGTTACACTGCACCTTAACCTAAGTTACACTGCACCTTAACCTAAGTTACACTGCACCTTAACCTAAGTTACACTGCACCTTAACCTAAGTTACACTGCACCTTAACCTAAGTTACACTGCACCTTAACCTAAGTTACACTGCACCTTAACCTAAGTTACACTGCACCTTAACCTAAGTTACACTGCACCTTAACCTAAGTTACACTGCACCTTAACCTAAGTTACACTGCACCTTAACCTAAGTTACACTGCACCTTAACCTAAGTTACACTGCACCTTAACCTAAGTTACACTGCACCTTAACCTAAGTTACACTGCACCTTAACCTAAGTTACACTGCACCTTAACCTAAGTTACACTGCACCTTAACCTAAGTTACACTGCACCTTAACCTAAGTTACACTGCACCTTAACCTAAGTTACACTGCACCTTAACCTAAGTTACACTGCACCTTAACCTAAGTTACACTGCACCTTAACCTAAGTTACACTGCACCTTAACCTAAGTTACACTGCACCTTAACCTAAGTTACACTGCACCTTAACCTAAGTTACACTGCACCTTAACCTAAGTTACACTGCACCTTAACCTAAGTTACACTGCACCTTAACCTAAGTTACACTGCACCTTAACCTAAGTTACACTGCACCTTAACCTAAGTTACACTGCACCTTAACCTAAGTTACACTGCACCTTAACCTAAGTTACACTGCACCTTAACCTAAGTTACACTGCACCTTAACCTAAGTTACACTGCACCTTAACCTAAGTTACACTGCACCTTAACCTAAGTTACACTGCACCTTAACCTAACTTACACTGCACCTTAACCTAACTTACACTGCACCTTAACCTAACTTACACTGCACCTTAACCTAACTTACACTGCACCTTAACCTAACTTACACTGCACCTTAACCTAACTTACACTGCACCTTAACCTAACTTACACTGCACCTTAACCTAACTTACACTGCACCTTAACCTAACTTACACTGCACCTTAACCTAACTTACACTGCACCTTAACCTAACTTACACTGCACCTTAACCTAACTTACACTGCACCTTAACCTAACTTACACTGCACCTTAACCTAACTTACACTGCACCTTAACTGTCACATGTAACGTCACAGGAATGTAGCTTTGCCTAACAGCAACCCTCTGAACATAGTTCACTGCTTGGATCCTCTGGTGTCATGTGTATTTCTCGATGCCATGGTGCGTACCCTCACGTAAATGTCTTTCGAGTGTTGCGTACTTTCTACACAGTCCCGCTAACCACTGGAAGGGTGTAACGCTACAGAACGACTATCGCCCTCCCCTCCTGCCCTTCCAAGCTGGTCGGTCAGGCGTTTGTTTGTGAAATGAGCCTTGCAGCTGTTCAGTTGCATTCGGTTGTCGATGCAGTCAGTGTACGTTGTGGTACGGCCTGTGTGGACTGTCCGCTGATGTACGCGTAACCCACACTGATCATCCGTCGTTACGTACTGAGTGACATAATGTGGCACATGCTTGACCGTACACCGGCTGCGCCCTACAATGGCGAATCATAAGGGCCATATGTTGTGCACGATGCTACTTGTCTCGTCTCCCCATTACAGCGAGATTGCACTGTTTTACGCCGTACAGACATGTGGTAGGTACGGACGAAAGTATTGCATGTTGGCCCCCCTCCCTCTGCCGGGAATCAGCGTGAGCCGTCTGTTGATGTAGCGACGAGGGTTTTCCTATTTAATCGTATTGCCCCACACAACATGATACCACGGTGGACCGCGTTCCACATCTGCGACATGCTACAGAGGCCGGTTGACAGTCGACCGCGCAAGGGACATTGCACACGTGCGCGGACCATCTTCCACGTGTTCTCTCGTGTACATGCCGTAGTGTGTATGTGGGCTGATGTAGCGTGTCGTGACACATAACATGCAGGCATGCCAGAATCGTAGATTTCGCAAATGTAGATTGACGTATACGTTTGCTGCCAAAGATCCGCAAATGAACTGGAAATCAGTTGTTGAGCGGTTGTTCGCGCTGCAGGTGCATCGGTGATAGCGACGATCGGTACATCTGTGAACCGGTTGTTTCGGCGGTACCCGCCATGCCCCCGAACCTGAGTTGGCCATGTGGGTATGAAGCGATACGAGGCTGTGGCTTGGTGGGACAGTCCCCGGCCGGTGAGGGGGGGCCGCCCGGCGTGCTGGCCGCGCGCTGCGTGAGCGCACGCACTACAGCCGGCTGGTGGGGGGCGCCCAGTGGCAGGAGCGCCGGCCGACGGGCCCGGCTGGCGTCCCAGCTACGCGCCGGCGCACCCGGCGCGCGGCGCCAGGCGGCCAAAGTGGGTTCTGCCGAGCCCGGTGCGAAGCGCGGTGGACATCTGCAGTGTGCTGGTCCGATTGCGGACTGTGTGCGTTGAGGATGCGCCGCCGCCCGGCACTCGGCGTCGCGACGCCGTCTGCTGCTCGGTCGCCCCCGGCGGTTCTCGCAGGTGGTTTGTATCGCAGCTCTGCGGACGTGTTGGCGCGTGCGCTGTGCTGGGAGAGTTCGCTTCTGCACCCAAGTGGGGCTTTGCCCTTCTGTGGCGCTGGCGTTGGAGCTGCCGGTCACCGTAGGTGGCGCGTGTTGTTTCCCGCCGGCAATGCCACGACAGCACGCTCCCGGGCCTCTGTCGGCAGCGGCAAGCTCAGTTGGGAGCACGGGTGTTCGCACTGAAAGCGTCTACTCGCCTATCTCCGGGCGATTGCGCCTCTCTCGAACCCGACCAAGTACTTAGGACGGCGCTGCGCGCCGCCGGGACCTGAGAGGGTTTCGAGGTGTATCGTGCAGGGGAGCTCAGCCTCCTCCTGTTTGCAGAATAATTGAGCGGACGCTTGCGTGTTCGCGCGGGCCCTCGGGACACACTCCCGGGCGGCCGGCTGCTCAGCTCTCGTTGACGCAGCTCCCTGGTTGATCCTGCCAGTAGTCATATGCTTGTCTCAAAGATTAAGCCATGCATGTCTCAGTACAAGCCGCATTAAGGTGAAACCGCGAATGGCTCATTAAATCAGTTATGGTTCCTTAGATCGTACCCACGTTACTTGGATAACTGTGGTAATTCTAGAGCTAATACATGCAAACAGAGTCCCGACCAGAGATGGAAGGGACGCTTTTATTAGATCAAAACCAATCGGATTGGCTCGTCTGGTCCGTTTGCCTTGGTGACTCTGAATAACTTTGGGCTGATCGCACGGTCCTCGTACCGGCGACGCATCTTTCAAATGTCTGCCTTATCAACTGTCGATGGTAGGTTCTGCGCCTACCATGGTTGTAACGGGTAACGGGGAATCAGGGTTCGATTCCGGAGAGGGAGCCTGAGAAACGGCTACCACATCCAAGGAAGGCAGCAGGCGCGCAAATTACCCACTCCCGGCACGGGGAGGTAGTGACGAAAAATAACGATACGGGACTCATCCGAGGCCCCGTAATCGGAATGAGTACACTTTAAATCCTTTAACGAGTATCTATTGGAGGGCAAGTCTGGTGCCAGCAGCCGCGGTAATTCCAGCTCCAATAGCGTATATTAAAGTTGTTGCGGTTAAAAAGCTCGTAGTTGGATTTGTGTCCCACGCTGTTGGTTCACCGCCCGTCGGTGTTTAACTGGCATGTATCGTGGGACGTCCTGCCGGTGGGGCGAGCCGAAGGCGTGCTTGCGCGTCCCGAGGCGGACCCCGTTGAAATCCTACCAGGGTGCTCTTAGTTGAGTGTCTCGGTGGGCCGGCACGTTTACTTTGAACAAATTAGAGTGCTTAAAGCAGGCAAGCCCGCCTGAATACTGTGTGCATGGAATAATGGAATAGGACCTCGGTTCTATTTTGTTGGTTTTCGGAACCCGAGGTAATGATTAATAGGGACAGGCGGGGGCATTCGTATTGCGACGTTAGAGGTGAAATTCTTGGATCGTCGCAAGACGAACAGAAGCGAAAGCATTTGCCAAGTATGTTTTCATTAATCAAGAACGAAAGTTAGAGGTTCGAAGGCGATCAGATACCGCCCTAGTTCTAACCATAAACGATGCCAGCCAGCGATCCGCCGCAGTTCCTCCGATGACTCGGCGGGCAGCCTCCGGGAAACCAAAGCTTTTGGGTTCCGGGGGAAGTATGGTTGCAAAGCTGAAACTTAAAGGAATTGACGGAAGGGCACCACCAGGAGTGGAGCCTGCGGCTTAATTTGACTCAACACGGGAAACCTCACCAGGCCCGGACACCGGAAGGATTGACAGATTGATAGCTCTTTCTTGATTCGGTGGGTGGTGGTGCATGGCCGTTCTTAGTTGGTGGAGCGATTTGTCTGGTTAATTCCGATAACGAACGAGACTCTAGCCTGCTAACTAGTCGCGTGACATCCTTCGTGCTGTCAGCGATTACTTTTCTTCTTAGAGGGACAGGCGGCTTCTAGCCGCACGAGATTGAGCAATAACAGGTCTGTGATGCCCTTAGATGTTCTGGGCCGCACGCGCGCTACACTGAAGGAATCAGCGTGTCTTCCTAGGCCGAAAGGTCGGGGTAACCCGCTGAACCTCCTTCGTGCTAGGGATTGGGGCTTGCAATTGTTCCCCATGAACGAGGAATTCCCAGTAAGCGCGAGTCATAAGCTCGCGTTGATTACGTCCCTGCCCTTTGTACACACCGCCCGTCGCTACTACCGATTGAATGATTTAGTGAGGTCTTCGGACTGGTACGCGGCATCGACTCTGTCGTTGCCGATGCTACCGGAAAGATGACCAAACTTGATCATTTAGAGGAAGTAAAAGTCGTAACAAGGTTTCCGTAGGTGAACCTGCGGAAGGATCATTACCGACTAGACTGCATGTCTTTCGATGTGCGTGTCGTGTCGCGCAACACGCTACCTGTACGGCAGTAGCCGTGCGCCGCGTGCGGAACCACGCGTGCCTCTCAAAACTAGCGCAAGTGGTGTTGTGTGGTACGAGCGCTGAAGCTCTGGAGCGGCTGGCCTGCGGCACCTGGCGCCTGGCGCCGGTTTTGAATGACTTTCGCCCGAGTGCCTGTCCGCTCCGGTGTGGAGCCGTACGACGCCCATCGGCCGTCGGGCCGTTGGACACAAAGTAATGGAACAGGGGCCGTCAAACGCCTCAGTCCCGCCTCTGCAACTGTCTTGAAAGAGACGGTGGAGAACTGAAAAGATAAAGATCACCCAGGACGGTGGATCACTCGGCTCGTGGGTCGATGAAGAACGCAGCAAATTGCGCGTCGACATGTGAACTGCAGGACACATGAACATCGACGTTTCGAACGCACATTGCGGTCCATGGATTCCGTTCCCGGGCCACGTCTGGCTGAGGGTCGGCTACGTATACTGAAGCGCGCGGCGTTTGTCCCGCTTCGGGCGCCTGGGAGTGTCGTGGTCGCCTGTGTGGCCGGCCGCGTCTCCTTAAACGTGCGATGCGCGCCCGTCGCCTGGCGGTTCGCATACCGGTGCTTTCTCGGTAGCGTGCACAGCCGGCTGGCGGTGTGGCGTGCGACACCTCGTACAACGACCTCAGAGCAGGCGAGACTACCCGCTGAATTTAAGCATATTACTAAGCGGAGGAAAAGAAACTAACAAGGATTCCCCCAGTAGCGGCGAGCGAACAGGGAAGAGTCCAGCACCGAACCCCGCAGGCTGCCGCCTGTCGTGGCATGTGGTGTTCGGGAGGGTCCGCTACCCCGACGCCTCGCGCCGAGCCCAAGTCCAACTTGAATGAGGCCACGGCCCGTAGAGGGTGCCAGGCCCGTAGCGGCCGGTGCGAGCGTCGGCGGGACCTCTCCTTCGAGTCGGGTTGCTTGAGAGTGCAGCTCCAAGTGGGTGGTAAACTCCATCTGAGACTAAATATGACCACG
>NW_026061854.1:20000-27500 GCF_023897955.1 Schistocerca gregaria
GCGAGACGTGACGCCCGGTGGCAAAGAGTGCGCCGCTGAGGATATAGAGGGTCCGTGCCCCCGCACAGTGGTGACGGTGTGCGGGTAGTGTTTCCGACACCGCTTCCTGCGGTGGCAACGCTGGGGCAGAGTCGATACTCGCCCACTGGTGGAAGGTAAGCATTCTGCTTTACATCAGTACATAACTAATATTTCAGTCGTCTGACGTCCCTCCTTAGTAAATGATGCAGGACCACATACATAGATGATACATACTGTAAACTGGGGAGGACAGTGTGAACCGCACTCGACCCAGTCACCCTATCTCACAGTCCACTCCGTGTGTAACAAAGCGAAAGCACCAAAGCACTAGCGTTCAACAACATCCATTTTATCCTCGCTGCCACAGGACACTATCCAAAGAACGACAAGAGGAACGTGACGTCCACTAATAAGACACAATGTCTCACATCACCCGCAAACAACGCAGCTCAAATCAGCCAGCAACACCCACAGTGGTCCACCCAGTATCAACACAAGACGCAACGCCACGCCACAACACAAAAGGTACAAGTAATAAAATACCCTTTGGCCACACCCCTGGTAAAGACATCGAACCAACCCACCACCTGACACCAGCCAAACGTACATCCTGATTTGACACATCTCTGGCAACCTTACCCACGTTGGCCCCTAACCTAACCCACGTTGGCCCCTAACCTAACCCACGTTGGCCCCTAACCTAACCCACGTTGGCCCCTAACCTAACCCACGTTGGCCCCTAACCTAACCCACGTTGGCCCCTAACCTAACCCACGTTGGCCCCTAACCTAACCCACGTTGGCCCCTAACCTAACCCACGTTGGCCCCTAACCTAACCCACGTTGGCCCCTAACCTAACCCACGTTGGCCCCTAACCTAACCCACGTTGGCCCCTAACCTAACCCACGTTGGCCCCTAACCTAACCCACGTTGGCCCCTAACCTAACCCACGTTGGCCCCTAACCTAACCCACGTTGGCCCCTAACCTAACCCACGTTGGCCCCTAACCTAACCCACGTTGGCCCCTAACCTAACCCACGTTGGCCCCTAACCTAACCCACGTTGGCCCCTAACCTAACCCACGTTGGCCCCTAACCTAACCCACGTTGGCCCCTAACCTAACCCACGTTGGCCCCTAACCTAACCCACGTTGGCCCCTAACCTAACCCACGTTGGCCCCTAACCTAACCCACGTTGGCCCCTAACCTAACCCACGTTGGCCCCTAACCTAACCCACGTTGGCCCCTAACCTAACCCACGTTGGCCCCTAAACCTAAGTTACGCTGCACCTTAACCTAAGTTACGCTGCACCTTAACCTAAGTTACGCTGCACCTTAACCTAAGTTACGCTGCACCTTAACCTAAGTTACGCTGCACCTTAACCTAAGTTACGCTGCACCTTAACCTAAGTTACGCTGCACCTTAACCTAAGTTACGCTGCACCTTAACCTAAGTTACGCTGCACCTTAACCTAAGTTACGCTGCACCTTAACCTAAGTTACGCTGCACCTTAACCTAAGTTACGCTGCACCTTAACCTAAGTTACGCTGCACCTTAACCTAAGTTACGCTGCACCTTAACCTAAGTTACGCTGCACCTTAACCTAAGTTACACTGCACCTTAACCTAAGTTACACTGCACCTTAACCTAAGTTACACTGCACCTTAACCTAAGTTACACTGCACCTTAACCTAAGTTACGCTGCACCTTAACCTAAGTTACGCTGCACCTTAACCTAACTTACACTGCACCTTAACCTAACTTACACTGCACCTTAACCTAACTTACACTGCACCTTAACCTAAGTTACACTGCACCTTAACCTAAGTTACACTGCACCTTAACCTAAGTTACACTGCACCTTAACCTAAGTTACACTGCACCTTAACCTAAGTTACACTGCACCTTAACCTAAGTTACACTGCACCTTAACCTAAGTTACACTGCACCTTAACCTAACTTACACTGCACCTTAACCTAAGTTACACTGCACCTTAACCTAAGTTACACTGCACCTTAACCTAAGTTACACTGCACCTTAACCTAAGTTACACTGCACCTTAACCTAAGTTACACTGCACCTTAACCTAAGTTACACTGCACCTTAACCTAAGTTACACTGCACCTTAACCTAAGTTACACTGCACCTTAACCTAAGTTACACTGCACCTTAACCTAAGTTACACTGCACCTTAACCTAAGTTACACTGCACCTTAACCTAAGTTACACTGCACCTTAACCTAAGTTACACTGCACCTTAACCTAAGTTACACTGCACCTTAACCTAAGTTACACTGCACCTTAACCTAAGTTACACTGCACCTTAACCTAAGTTACACTGCACCTTAACCTAAGTTACACTGCACCTTAACCTAAGTTACACTGCACCTTAACCTAAGTTACACTGCACCTTAACCTAAGTTACACTGCACCTTAACCTAAGTTACACTGCACCTTAACCTAAGTTACACTGCACCTTAACCTAAGTTACACTGCACCTTAACCTAAGTTACACTGCACCTTAACCTAAGTTACACTGCACCTTAACCTAAGTTACACTGCACCTTAACCTAAGTTACACTGCACCTTAACCTAAGTTACACTGCACCTTAACCTAAGTTACACTGCACCTTAACCTAAGTTACACTGCACCTTAACCTAAGTTACACTGCACCTTAACCTAAGTTACACTGCACCTTAACCTAAGTTACACTGCACCTTAACCTAAGTTACACTGCACCTTAACCTAAGTTACACTGCACCTTAACCTAACTTACACTGCACCTTAACCTAAGTTACACTGCACCTTAACCTAACTTACACTGCACCTTAACCTAACTTACACTGCACCTTAACCTAACTTACACTGCACCTTAACCTAACTTACACTGCACCTTAACCTAACTTACACTGCACCTTAACCTAACTTACACTGCACCTTAACCTAACTTACACTGCACCTTAACCTAACTTACACTGCACCTTAACCTAACTTACACTGCACCTTAACCTAACTTACACTGCACCTTAACCTAACTTACACTGCACCTTAACCTAACTTACACTGCACCTTAACCTAACTTACACTGCACCTTAACCTAACTTACACTGCACCTTAACTGTCACATGTAACGTCACAGGAATGTAGCTTTGCCTAACAGCAACCCTCTGAACATAGTTCACTGCTTGGATCCTCTGGTGTCATGTGTATTTCTCGATGCCATGGTGCGTACCCTCACGTAAATGTCTTTCGAGTGTTGCGTACTTTCTACACAGTCCCGCTAACCACTGGAAGGGTGTAACGCTACAGAACGACTATCGCCCTCCCCTCCTGCCCTTCCAAGCTGGTCGGTCAGGCGTTTGTTTGTGAAATGAGCCTTGCAGCTGTTCAGTTGCATTCGGTTGTCGATGCAGTCAGTGTACGTTGTGGTACGGCCTGTGTGGACTGTCCGCTGATGTACGCGTAACCCACACTGATCATCCGTCGTTACGTACTGAGTGACATAATGTGGCACATGCTTGACCGTACACCGGCTGCGCCCTACAATGGCGAATCATAAGGGCCATATGTTGTGCACGATGCTACTTGTCTCGTCTCCCCATTACAGCGAGATTGCACTGTTTTACGCCGTACAGACATGTGGTAGGTACGGACGAAAGTATTGCATGTTGGCCCCCCTCCCTCTGCCGGGAATCAGCGTGAGCCGTCTGTTGATGTAGCGACGAGGGTTTTCCTATTTAATCGTATTGCCCCACACAACATGATACCACGGTGGACCGCGTTCCACATCTGCGACATGCTACAGAGGCCGGTTGACAGTCGACCGCGCAAGGGACATTGCACACGTGCGCGGACCATCTTCCACGTGTTCTCTCGTGTACATGCCGTAGTGTGTATGTGGGCTGATGTAGCGTGTCGTGACACATAACATGCAGGCATGCCAGAATCGTAGATTTCGCAAATGTAGATTGACGTATACGTTTGCTGCCAAAGATCCGCAAATGAACTGGAAATCAGTTGTTGAGCGGTTGTTCGCGCTGCAGGTGCATCGGTGATAGCGACGATCGGTACATCTGTGAACCGGTTGTTTCGGCGGTACCCGCCATGCCCCCGAACCTGAGTTGGCCATGTGGGTATGAAGCGATACGAGGCTGTGGCTTGGTGGGACAGTCCCCGGCCGGTGAGGGGGGGCCGCCCGGCGTGCTGGCCGCGCGCTGCGTGAGCGCACGCACTACAGCCGGCTGGTGGGGGGCGCCCAGTGGCAGGAGCGCCGGCCGACGGGCCCGGCTGGCGTCCCAGCTACGCGCCGGCGCACCCGGCGCGCGGCGCCAGGCGGCCAAAGTGGGTTCTGCCGAGCCCGGTGCGAAGCGCGGTGGACATCTGCAGTGTGCTGGTCCGATTGCGGACTGTGTGCGTTGAGGATGCGCCGCCGCCCGGCACTCGGCGTCGCGACGCCGTCTGCTGCTCGGTCGCCCCCGGCGGTTCTCGCAGGTGGTTTGTATCGCAGCTCTGCGGACGTGTTGGCGCGTGCGCTGTGCTGGGAGAGTTCGCTTCTGCACCCAAGTGGGGCTTTGCCCTTCTGTGGCGCTGGCGTTGGAGCTGCCGGTCACCGTAGGTGGCGCGTGTTGTTTCCCGCCGGCAATGCCACGACAGCACGCTCCCGGGCCTCTGTCGGCAGCGGCAAGCTCAGTTGGGAGCACGGGTGTTCGCACTGAAAGCGTCTACTCGCCTATCTCCGGGCGATTGCGCCTCTCTCGAACCCGACCAAGTACTTAGGACGGCGCTGCGCGCCGCCGGGACCTGAGAGGGTTTCGAGGTGTATCGTGCAGGGGAGCTCAGCCTCCTCCTGTTTGCAGAATAATTGAGCGGACGCTTGCGTGTTCGCGCGGGCCCTCGGGACACACTCCCGGGCGGCCGGCTGCTCAGCTCTCGTTGACGCAGCTCCCTGGTTGATCCTGCCAGTAGTCATATGCTTGTCTCAAAGATTAAGCCATGCATGTCTCAGTACAAGCCGCATTAAGGTGAAACCGCGAATGGCTCATTAAATCAGTTATGGTTCCTTAGATCGTACCCACGTTACTTGGATAACTGTGGTAATTCTAGAGCTAATACATGCAAACAGAGTCCCGACCAGAGATGGAAGGGACGCTTTTATTAGATCAAAACCAATCGGATTGGCTCGTCTGGTCCGTTTGCCTTGGTGACTCTGAATAACTTTGGGCTGATCGCACGGTCCTCGTACCGGCGACGCATCTTTCAAATGTCTGCCTTATCAACTGTCGATGGTAGGTTCTGCGCCTACCATGGTTGTAACGGGTAACGGGGAATCAGGGTTCGATTCCGGAGAGGGAGCCTGAGAAACGGCTACCACATCCAAGGAAGGCAGCAGGCGCGCAAATTACCCACTCCCGGCACGGGGAGGTAGTGACGAAAAATAACGATACGGGACTCATCCGAGGCCCCGTAATCGGAATGAGTACACTTTAAATCCTTTAACGAGTATCTATTGGAGGGCAAGTCTGGTGCCAGCAGCCGCGGTAATTCCAGCTCCAATAGCGTATATTAAAGTTGTTGCGGTTAAAAAGCTCGTAGTTGGATTTGTGTCCCACGCTGTTGGTTCACCGCCCGTCGGTGTTTAACTGGCATGTATCGTGGGACGTCCTGCCGGTGGGGCGAGCCGAAGGCGTGCTTGCGCGTCCCGAGGCGGACCCCGTTGAAATCCTACCAGGGTGCTCTTAGTTGAGTGTCTCGGTGGGCCGGCACGTTTACTTTGAACAAATTAGAGTGCTTAAAGCAGGCAAGCCCGCCTGAATACTGTGTGCATGGAATAATGGAATAGGACCTCGGTTCTATTTTGTTGGTTTTCGGAACCCGAGGTAATGATTAATAGGGACAGGCGGGGGCATTCGTATTGCGACGTTAGAGGTGAAATTCTTGGATCGTCGCAAGACGAACAGAAGCGAAAGCATTTGCCAAGTATGTTTTCATTAATCAAGAACGAAAGTTAGAGGTTCGAAGGCGATCAGATACCGCCCTAGTTCTAACCATAAACGATGCCAGCCAGCGATCCGCCGCAGTTCCTCCGATGACTCGGCGGGCAGCCTCCGGGAAACCAAAGCTTTTGGGTTCCGGGGGAAGTATGGTTGCAAAGCTGAAACTTAAAGGAATTGACGGAAGGGCACCACCAGGAGTGGAGCCTGCGGCTTAATTTGACTCAACACGGGAAACCTCACCAGGCCCGGACACCGGAAGGATTGACAGATTGATAGCTCTTTCTTGATTCGGTGGGTGGTGGTGCATGGCCGTTCTTAGTTGGTGGAGCGATTTGTCTGGTTAATTCCGATAACGAACGAGACTCTAGCCTGCTAACTAGTCGCGTGACATCCTTCGTGCTGTCAGCGATTACTTTTCTTCTTAGAGGGACAGGCGGCTTCTAGCCGCACGAGATTGAGCAATAACAGGTCTGTGATGCCCTTAGATGTTCTGGGCCGCACGCGCGCTACACTGAAGGAATCAGCGTGTCTTCCTAGGCCGAAAGGTCGGGGTAACCCGCTGAACCTCCTTCGTGCTAGGGATTGGGGCTTGCAATTGTTCCCCATGAACGAGGAATTCCCAGTAAGCGCGAGTCATAAGCTCGCGTTGATTACGTCCCTGCCCTTTGTACACACCGCCCGTCGCTACTACCGATTGAATGATTTAGTGAGGTCTTCGGACTGGTACGCGGCATCGACTCTGTCGTTGCCGATGCTACCGGAAAGATGACCAAACTTGATCATTTAGAGGAAGTAAAAGTCGTAACAAGGTTTCCGTAGGTGAACCTGCGGAAGGATCATTACCGACTAGACTGCATGTCTTTCGATGTGCGTGTCGTGTCGCGCAACACGCTACCTGTACGGCAGTAGCCGTGCGCCGCGTGCGGAACCACGCGTGCCTCTCAAAACTAGCGCAAGTGGTGTTGTGTGGTACGAGCGCTGAAGCTCTGGAGCGGCTGGCCTGCGGCACCTGGCGCCTGGCGCCGGTTTTGAATGACTTTCGCCCGAGTGCCTGTCCGCTCCGGTGTGGAGCCGTACGACGCCCATCGGCCGTCGGGCCGTTGGACACAAAGTAATGGAACAGGGGCCGTCAAACGCCTCAGTCCCGCCTCTGCAACTGTCTTGAAAGAGACGGTGGAGAACTGAAAAGATAAAGATCACCCAGGACGGTGGATCACTCGGCTCGTGGGTCGATGAAGAACGCAGCAAATTGCGCGTCGACATGTGAACTGCAGGACACATGAACATCGACGTTTCGAACGCACATTGCGGTCCATGGATTCCGTTCCCGGGCCACGTCTGGCTGAGGGTCGGCTACGTATACTGAAGCGCGCGGCGTTTGTCCCGCTTCGGGCGCCTGGGAGTGTCGTGGTCGCCTGTGTGGCCGGCCGCGTCTCCTTAAACGTGCGATGCGCGCCCGTCGCCTGGCGGTTCGCATACCGGTG